>NC_140774.1:1333920-1357839 GCF_044657685.1 Stegodyphus dumicola
GGTACAGACTGCATACTGTCAGAAAGAAATTCCTTTCTTAAACAGGGAATCCATATACTTTAATCTGTTTTTACACAAGTACTGTTTATGACTAATGGTCCAGGAGTAAAATACTTTATAGTTAATCCATCTAAATTTTTATTATTTCCGGTCATCTGTATAGACTGTTTATTTATCACGACTAAACTACCAATCTGCATTCTAGATACCTCAAATGATTCTTCAAGTCACGTTTCGTAGCCTATCGTTTCTAATACAACAGGTACTTGCTGAGCGCAGACTTGTAAAGCGTGATTTCGCGTATAGCAGTACCTTACAGGATTCCATTTAATTTGTCCACTGCTAGAATTTCATTCATACGTGGTTCAACATTCATCCATCAACACCAGAAAGAATTTATCTGCTACTTTAAACAATTTCCATAGACTGAAAACGAAGTTCAAAAAAAATCTTACAAATCTCAAATGCACAGCATTCCGAAGAATTTTCACATATGGAAGATAAAGAAGTCAAACAATGAATCAGAAAATTACAAAAGAAGAATTGGGTGCTTATAAAACCCCTTGATAATAAAAGCGCTCATTACGAGAAACAGCTTTTAACTGAAGATTAGATGAAGGAATCGTTAAATAACAGAGAAGCAATGTCTGATCTTCTAGTGGAGATGGACACAAAAAAAAAAAAAAAAAAAAAAAAAAAAACCGGACACTTTAAAAGAGCTACTGGGAAATATGTGCTCTTTACAGCGACATGGTTACAGTTGCATCAGTCATTCTTATAAGCAAAAGACATCAGCTTTTTCAAAAAATAATTCTATCATGTATTTGCCAAGAGAACGAAAACAAGTCCTAAAGAAACTTTCAGAGTGCTTTTCAAAACCAAGTTGAAAGTTAGTCTGCAGAATTTTACTTCAATAATAATAAAACATCTCTGATTTTATTTCAAAATGAATATTTTTTTATCGATTTTAAAGAGATCTTCGCAAATTGGTTCATAAAACTTCACAATATGCCAAAATTGTTCAGATTAGGGACAAAATATAATAAAGTATGCTTAAAACAACTAAGAAAAAGCACATTTTGAGCATCCTTAACAGAAGACAATTTGGCTCCACTAACTTTCTTTACGAGTATACATTAAATTTTTATTTACATTTTTTTTTATTCAACACTTAACTTTCAATGGTTTTAAGAGAAACAGCAGTTGATAGAGAGACTCTAAATTCGGAAAAAACTGAAACAAAATTGGTTTATACCCAGGCAGTGCAATTACACTGGCCTGTTGGGAAGAGAAGACCCCGTTGGACATGGAAAATATTAGGCCACACAGAGAGGAAAATGTTTAGCCTCCTCCTCGTAATGCGAAAGGAGGCCACTTGGGAAAAAATTACATCACAGCAGTACTTTTGAAACCACTACGAAGCAACAGAACTCTAACAAATCTCAGACTTCTGATAATTATAGTTTGATTAACAGTTCAACCTCACTTCGAATATTACAATACAATATAGAGAAAGCACCAATTCAGACACTTCAATATGAAATTCAAAACCTACGAAATTAATGCACAAATGCTACCCTAAACATTAAAACATAATGTGACACGTTCATGTAAAATAAATAACTAGTAAAGCTCCAATATAAAGCAACATGTGAAAAGGGATGAACAAATTATAACATTCAAGTATTTCTAGTGGAAATAAAGTTGATATAAAACAAGAATTACCAGCCACAGATGTCTTTTTGCTCTGCATTATTCATCCATTCTTTTTCTTTCACGATATCATGTTCTGCATTCCAAGAGTGCACAAAAATGATCACAAATTACACTAGAAGGGGCCAAAAGGGGGAAAAAAGAAATCATTAGATTTTAACTACTTTGATATTAAAGAATAATTACACACAAAGAGAAATATCTAATATTGTTTCTTAATATATAAAACTTCAACAGTCGCCTTCTTTGTTTTAAACTCCAGCAATGTGCTACATTGTTACTAAAAGCATGACTGCAATCGATAGAAAAGCTGATTTTCCTAATACGACAGAAGTACAGTAAGCGAAAGGGGTTTTTAATATATGGGTACAACATGAATAATGAAAGAAAAAAAAATTAGACAGTTATTACGGACACACAGAATAAAAGGGAGAATGATCTTCGAGAAGAGTAAATAATTGCAGCGCTGGTAGAAAGATGGCACCAAAAGACAAAGAGCAGGTAATTTTAAATCACAAATAATCAAAATAAACTTTACTGCTAGCTTTGAAGCAGGTGTTATATATTAGACTATCTTAATTCACACACATAATTAGTGACATAACAGATTAAAATAGAGTAATCAAACTCGCAAAACATTAATATTAAAAGAGCTATACATATATACTTTTAAAGATTTTTTTAAAAAAAGGGCACAAAAACACCTCTCTAAAATCAGACTTGGAAGAACATCTTGGAAACAAAAGTCGTATACCATAAAAGAAATATTTCATTCAGAATTTTAACGTAAGAACCGTTTCTAATTTTAAGTTCTCTACTTAGGGACCCTCATCCATGAGAGAGGACAGCTTAGTCCGATATACCAGAAATTATCTTGAAATATTACCAGGTGACTTTAATGTAATTATAGAAATATTTGACTCAGGAAAAGAACATATTGTCTAGCTGCCCGGGTTCGAGCCCAGCTTTAATATAGCAAGCTAAAACACATCAAATGCCATTGAATGATACAGCATTTTGAAATGTTACAAAAAATTTAAATGCAATTTCGTGGAAGAGCTATTGCAATTACCTACATACTAAAATTTTGACCAATAATTCAAGAAAACTAAGATACTCCTTTTTCTTTCGAAGGAATCAAAGTCATATACTAATGAAGGGATTCTCAAACTATTGTACTATGAAACCTACACATAGGAATGAAATTTTGTCAGCTATGTGAGATGTCCAATACGGAGAAATTCCGTAAATTGTAGAATAGAACCTGCGTCTGAAAACAGACGAAAAGTAAAACATTATTCAAATACTTTACCTTTAGCCTCGAAGCAGGTGTTCTATATTAAACTGTATTAATTCACATACAGAATTAGTAATATAATAGCTCAAAATATTTTAAGAACCAAACACGCATTAAATAAACATTTAAAAATCTATATACATTTATTAGTGTTATGAGGGTTTATTCTGAAATATTATAAGGTCACTTTCAAAGAAATGATAGAACTTTTCACTCGGGGAAGGGACATTCTGTCTGGCTGCCCGGGCTCCATCCCAGCTTCTGTTACAAAAGTTTCATAGAAGAATTTTAAAAATCCAGAAACAAAACTTATGAAGAAATTATTGAACATACCTGGTTCTATGATTTAGCCATTCTTACAGACATAGTAACTAAATCTTAAATTTGAGGGAGGGGGCAAGAGAACTAAACTAAAGTCTTTGAATTAAAGGGTATTATAAATTCATTTTAAATCAAAATTAATTTTCTGAAAATATTACACAAATATGAGGAATATACATTTTTACCATAATGTAATGTACGTTTTGCCCCTTTCAAAATCTAGAGAACTAAGGGGTGAAATATAAGAAAACTGAAAGAATCATTTGGAAAATCTCATCGAGCTTAAATTAGTTTCTAAATTAGATGTTTTGAGTGTATTTAAAATTAGGCTAACTACTTCATTCACTTCAAACCCATTACATAATACTAGTATTTAAGAAAAATGGTAAAAGATTGCAAATATGTTAAATAACAATTCCATTGATCTAGAAATGGAAATAACTGATTTTCATCCTAATTAAGATCAAGAATATCACAAAAAGCCATTTGAATAGTCCTAGAACAGAAACATCATGAACAGTTAAACTTTTAAAAAGATAAATTCCTGCTTCCAATCTACTTAAAAATGTGAAAGAGGATTTTCAACAATGAACTTGTTAAAATCAACGTTTAGATACAGGATAACAAATCAACATCCCAACGACTGCAAGGATTTAGCCATAACATCGCATGTATCAGAGGCAAAAAAAAAAACTCGCAGAAGAAATGCAGTGTTAAATTTCACATTAAAATACAATTTCCCCGTATTTAACTTTCATCTTGCTGAATTTTTTGTAAATAATACAAAGGGTATACCTTTTCTTTAACTTATTATACCACACATTTTTATACTTTGTGTAATGTATTTATAACTAAAATATTAAAAGTGCACTAGATACTTGTGCTCGCCAAAATTTTATAAACTCAAAATTGGCTCCCTTTAAGTTAAAGTTGCACATAACTGCACTAAGGGAAGGAATGCAATTTTATTTCTTTGTCTGTATTTGGTTTCATTTTCATATAAAAAGAGTTAAAAATAGGGTTATCTAATTTTGTTATCTAGGTAACAAAATTTAAACACACATTTTCAGTAAAAATTACAGAATAAAAGATTTTGTTTCCCTGAAGATGCAACACCTCCGTATTCCAGGTATGGTACAGACTGCATACTGTCAGAAAGAAATTCCTTTCTTAAACAGGGAATCCATATACTTTAATCTGTTTTTACACAAGTACTGTTTATGACTAATGGTCCAGGAGTAAAATACTTTATAGTTAATCCATCTAAATTTTTATTATTTCCGGTCATCTGTATAGACTGTTTATTTATCACGACTAAACTACCAATCTGCATTCTAGATACCTCAAATGATTCTTCAAGTCACGTTTCGTAGCCTATCGTTTCTAATACAACAGGTACTTGCTGAGCGCAGACTTGTAAAGCGTGATTTCGCGTATAGCAGTACCTTACAGGATTCCATTTAATTTGTCCACTGCTAGAATTTCATTCATACGTGGTTCAACATTCATCCATCAACACCAGAAAGAATTTATCTGCTACTTTAAACAATTTCCATAGACTGAAAATGAAGTTCAAAAAAATCTTACAAATCTCAAATGCACAGCATTCCGAAGAATTTTCACATATGGAAGATAAAGAAGTCAAACAATGAATCAGAAAATTACAAAAGAAGAATTGGGTGCTTATAAAACCCCTTGATAATAAAAGCGCTCATTACGAGAAACAGCTTTTAACTGAAGATTAGATGAAGGAATCGTTAAATAACAGAGAAGCAATGTCTGATCTTCTAGTGGAGATGGACACAATTAAAGAAAAAAAAACGGACACTTTAAAAGAGCTACTGGGAAATATGTGCTCTTTACAGCGACATGGTTACAGTTGCATCAGTCATTCTTATAAGCAAAAGACATCAGCTTTTTCAAAAAATAATTCTGTCATGTATTTGCCAAGAGAACGAAAACAAGTCCTAAAGAAACTTTCAGAGTGCTTTTCAAAACCAAGTTGAAAGTTAGTCTGCAGAATTTTACTTCGATAATAATAAAACATCTCTGATTTTATTTCAAAATGAATATTTATTTATCGATTTTAAAGAGATCTTCGCAAATTGGTTCATAAAACTTCACAATATGCCAAAATTGTTCAGATTAGGGACAAAATATAATAAAGTATGCTTAAAACAACTAAGAAAAAGCACATTTTGAGCATCCTTAACAGAAGACAATTTGGCTCCACTAACTTTCTTTACGAGTATACATTAAATTTTTATTTACATTTTTTTTTATTCAACACTTAACTTTCAATGGTTTTAAGAGAAACAGCAGTTGATAGAGAGACTCTAAATTCGGAAAAAACTGAAACAAAATTGGTTTATACCCAGGCAGTGCAATTACACTGGCCTGTTGGGAAGAGAAGACCCCGTTGGACATGGAAAATATTAGGCCACACAGAGAGGAAAATGTTTAGCCTCCTCCTCGTAATGCGAAAGGAGGCCACTTGGGAAAAAATTACATCACAGCAGTACTTTTGAAACCACTACGAAGCAACAGAACTCTAACAAATCTCAGACTTCTGATAATTATACTTTGATTAACAGTTCAACCTCACTTCGAATATTACAATACAATATAGAGAAAGCACCAATTCAGACACTTCAATATGAAATTCAAAACCTACGAAATTAATGCACAAATGCTACCCTAAACATTAAAACATAATGTGACACGTTCATGTAAAATAAATAACTAGTAAAGCTCCAATATAAAGCAACATGTGAAAAGGGATGAACAAATTATAACATTCAAGTATTTCTAGTGGAAATAAAGTTGATATAAAACAAGAATTACCAGCCACAGATGTCTTTTTGCTCTGCATTATTCATCCATTCTTTTTCTTTCACGATATCATGTTCTGCATTCCAAGAGTGCACAAAAATGATCACAAATTACACTAGAAGGGGCCAAAAGGGGGAAAAAAGAAATCATTAGATTTTAACTACTTTGATATTAAAGAATAATTACACACAAAGAGAAATATCTAATATTGTTTCTTAATATATAAAACTTCAACAGTCGCCTTCTTTGTTTTAAACTCCAGCAATGTGCTACATTGTTACTAAAAGCATGACTGCAATGCAGGTACTCTCATCCATGAGAGAGGACAGCTTAGTCCGATATACCAGAAATTATCTTGAAATATTACCAGGTGACTTTAATGTCATTATAGAAATATTTCACTCAGGGAAAGAACATATTGTATAGCTGCCCGGGTTCGAGCCCAGCTTTAATATAGCAAGCTAAAACACATCAAATGCCATTTAATGATACAGCATTTTGAAATGTTACAAAAAATTTAAATGCAATTTCGTGGAAGAGCTATTGCAATTACCTACATACTAAAATTTTGACCAAAAATTCAAGAAAACTAAGATACTCCTTTTTCTTTCGAAGGAATCAAAGTCATATACTAATGTAGGGATGCTCAACCTATTGTACTATGAAACCTACACATAGGAATGAAATTTTGTCAGCTATGTGAGATGTCCAATACCGAGAAATTCCGTAAATTGGAGAATAGAACCTGCGTCTGAAAACAGACGAAAGGTAGAACATTATTCAAATACTTTACCTTTAGCCTTGAAGCAGGTGTTCTATATTAAACTGTGTTAATTCACATACAGAATTAGTAATATAATAGCTCAAAATATTTTAAGAACCAAACACGCATTAAATAAACATTAAAAAATCTATATACATTTATTAGTGTTACGAGGGTTTATTCTGAAATATTATCAGGTCACTTTCAAAGAAATGATAGAACTTTTCACTCAGGGAAGGGACATTTTGTCTGGCTGCCCGGGTTCCATCCCAGCTTCTGTTACAAAAGTTTCATAGAAGAATTTTAAAAATCCAGAAACAAAACTTATGAAAAAATTATTGAATATACCTGGTTCTATGATTTAGCCATTCTTACAGACATAGTAACTAAATCTTAAATTTGAGGGAGGAGGCGAGAGAACTAAACTAGAGTCTTTGAATTAAAGGGTATTATAAATTCATTTTAAATCAAAATTAATTTTCTGAAAATATTACACAAATATGAGGAATATACATTTTTACCATAATGTAATGTACGTTTTGCCCCTTTGAAAATCTGGAGAACTAAGGGGTGAAATATAAGAAAACTGAAAGAATCATTTGGAAAATCTCATCGAGCTTAAATTAGTTTCTAAATTAGATGTTTTTAGTGTATTTAAAATTAGGCTAACTACTTCATTCACTTCAAACCCATTACATAATACTAGTATTTAAGAAAAATGGTAAAAGATTGCAAATATGTTAAATAACAATTCTATTGATCAAGAAATGGAAATAACTGATTTTCATCCTAATTAAGATCAAGAATATCACAAAAAGCCATTTGAATAGTCCTAGAACAGAAACATCATGAACAGTTAAACTTTTAAAAAGATAAATTCCCGCTTCCAATCTACTTAAAAATGTGAAAGAGGATTTTCAACAATGAACTTGTTAAAATCAATGTTTAGATACAGGATAACAAATCAACATCCCAACGACTGCAAGGATTTAGCCATAACATCGCATGTATCAGAGGCAAAAAAAAACTCGCAGAAGAAATGCAGTGTTAAATTTCACATTAAAATACGATTTCCCTGTATTTAACTTTCATCTTGCTGAATTTTTTGTAAATAATACAAAGAGTATACCTTTTCTTTAACTTATTATACCACACATTTTTATACTTTGTGTAATGTATTTATAACTGAAATATTAAAAGTGCACTAGATACTTGTGCTCGCCAAAATTTTATAAACTCAAAATTGGCTCCCTTTAAGTTAAAGTTGCACATAACTGCACTAAGGGAAGGAATGAATTTTATTTCTTTGTCTGTATTTGGTTTCATTTTCATATAAAAAGAGTTAAAAATAGGGTTATCTAATTTTGTTATCTAGGTAACAAAATTTAAACACACATTTTCAGTAAAAATTACAGAATAAAAGATTTTGTTTCCCTGAAGATGCAACACCTCCGTATTCCAGGTATGGTACAGACTGCATACTGTCAGAAAGAAATTCCTTTCTTAAACAGGGAATCCATATACTTTAATCTGTTTTTACACAAGTACTGTTTATGACTAATGGTCCAGGAGTAAAATACTTTATAGTTAATCCATCTAAATTTTTATTATTTCCGGTCATCTGTATAGACTGTTTATTTATCACGACTAAACTACCAATCTGCATTCTAGATACCTCACATGATTCTTCAAGTCACGTTTCGTAGCCTATCATTTCTAATACAACAGGTACTTGCTGAGCGCAGACTTGTAAAGCGTGATTTCGCGTATAGCAGTACCTTACAGGATTCCATTTAATTTGTCCACTGCTAGAATTTCATTCATACGTGGTTCAACATTTATTTATCAACACCAGAAAGAATTTATCTGCTACTTTAAACAATTTCCATAGACTGAAAATGAAGTTAAAAAAAATCTTACAAATCTCAAATGCAAAGCATTCCGAAGAATTTTCACATATGGAAGATAAAGAAGTCAAACAATGAATCAGAAAATTACAAAAGAAGAATTGGGTGCTTATAAAACCCCTTGATAATAAAAGCGCTCATTACGAGAAACAGCTTTTAACTGAAGATTAGATGAAGGAATCGTTAAATAACAGAGAAGCAATGTCTGACCTTCTAGTGGAGATGGACACAAAAAAAAAAAAAAAAAAAAAAAAAAAAAAAAAAAAAAAAAGGACACTTTAAAAGAGCTACTGGGAAATATGTGCTCTTTACAGCGACATGGTTACAGCTGCATCAGTCATTCTTATAAGCAAAAGACATCAGCTTTTTCAAAAAATAATTCTGTCATGTATTTGCCAAGAGAACGAAAACAAGTCCTAAAGAAACTTTCAGAGTGCTTTTCAAAACCAAGTTGAAAGTTAGTCTGCAGAATTTTACTTCGATAATAATAAAACATCTCTGATTTTATTTCAAAATGAATATTTATTTATCGATTTTAAAGAGATCTTCGCAAATTGGTTCATAAAACTTCACAATATGCCAAAATTGTTCAGATTAGGGACAAAATATAATAAAGTATGCTTAAAACAACTAAGAAAAAGCACATTTTGAGCATCCTTAACAGAAGACAATTTGGCTCCACTAACTTTCTTTACGAGTATACATTAAATTTTTATTTACATTTTTTTTTATTCAACACTTAACTTTCAATGGTTTTAAGAGAAACAGCAGTTGATAGAGAGACTCTAAATTCGGAAAAAACTGAAACAAAATTGGTTTATACCCAGGCAGTGCAATTACACTGGCCTGTTGGGAAGAGAAGACCCCGTTGGACATGGAAAATATTAGGCCACACAGAGAGGAAAATGTTTAGCCTCCTCCTCGTAATGCGAAAGGAGGCCACTTGGGAAAAAATTACATCACAGCAGTACTTTTGAAACCACTACGAAGCAACAGAACTCTAACAAATCTAAGACTTCTGATAATTATAGTGTGATTAACAGTTCAACCTCACTTCGAATATTACAATACAATATAGAGAAAGCACCAATTCATACACTTCAATATGAAATTCAAAACCTACGAAATTAATGAACAAATGCTACCCTAAACATTAAAACATAATGTGACACGTTCATGTAAAATAAATAACTAGTAAAGCTTCAATATAAAGCAACATGTGAAAAGGGATGGACAAATAATAACATTCAAGTATTTCTAGTGGAAATAAAGTTGATATAAAACAAGAATTACCAGCCACAGCTGTCTTTTTGCTCTGCATTATTCATCCGTTCTTTTTCTTTCACGATATCATGTTCTGCATTCCAAGAGTGCACAAAAATGATCACAAATTACACTAGAAGGGGCCAAAAGGGGAAAAAAGGAATCATTAGATTTTAACTACTTTGATATTAAAGAATAATTATACAGAAAGAGAAATATCTAATATTGTTTCTTAATATATAAAACTTCAAGAGTGCCTTCTTTGTTTTAAACTCCACCAATGTGCTACATTGTTACTAAAAGCATGACTGCAATGCAGGTACTCTCATCCATGAGAGAGGACAGCTTAGTCCGATATACCAGAAATTATCTTGAAATATTACCAGGTGACTTTAATGTCATTATAGAAATATTTCACTCAGGGAAAGAACATATTGTATAGCTGCCCGGGTTCGAGCCCAGCTTTAATATAGCAAGCTAAAACACATCAAATGCCATTTAATGATACAGCATTTTGAAATGTTACAAAAAATTTAAATGCAATTTCGTGGAAGAGCTATTGCAATTACCTACATACTAAAATTTTGACCAAAAATTCAAGAAAACTAAGATACTCCTTTTTCTTTCGAAGGAATCAAAGTCATATACTAATGTAGGGATGCTCAACCTATTGTACTATGAAACCTACACATAGGAATGAAATTTTGTCAGCTATGTGAGATGTCCAATACCGAGAAATTCCGTAAATTGGAGAATAGAACCTGCGTCTGAAAACAGACGAAAGGTAGAACATTATTCAAATACTTTACCTTTAGCCTTGAAGCAGGTGTTCTATATTAAACTGTGTTAATTCACATACAGAATTAGTAATATAATGGCTCAAAATATTTTAAGAACCAAACACGCATTAAATAAACATTAAAAAATCTATATACATTTATTAGTGTTACGAGGGTTTATTCTGAAATATTATCAGGTCACTTTCAAAGAAATGATAGAACTTTTCACTCAGGGAAGGGACATTTTGTCTGGCTGCCCAGGTTCCATCCCAGCTTCTGTTACAAAAGTTTCATAGAAGAATTTTAAAAATCCAGAAACAAAACTTATGAAAAAATTATTGAATATACCTGGTTCTATGATTTAGCCATTCTTACAGACATAGTAACTAAATCTTAAATTTGAGGGAGGAGGCGAGAGAACTAAACTAGAGTCTTTGAATTAAAGGGTATTATAAATTCATTTTAAATCAAAATTAATTTTCTGAAAATATTACACAAATATGAGGAATATACATTTTTACCATAATGTAATGTACGTTTTGCCCCTTTGAAAATCTGGAGAACTAAGGGGTGAAATAGAAGAAAACTGAAAGAATCATTTGGAAAATCTCATCGAGCTTAAATTAGTTTCTAAATTAGATGTTTTTAGTGTATTTAAAATTAGGCTAACTACTTCATTCACTTCAAACCCATTACATAATACTAGTATTTAAGAAAAATGGTAAAAGATTGCAAATATGTTAAATAACAATTCTATTGATCAAGAAATGGAAATAACTGATTTTCATCCTAATTAAGATCAAGAATATCACAAAAAGCCATTTGAATAGTCCTAGAACAGAAACATCATGAACAGTTAAACTTTTAAAAAGATAAATTCCCGCTTCCAATCTACTTAAAAATGTGAAAGAGGATTTTCAACAATGAACTTGTTAAAATCAATGTTTAGATACAGGATAACAAATCAACATCCCAACGACTGCAAGGATTTAGCCATAACATCGCATGTATCAGAGGCAAAAAAAAAAAAAAACTCGCAGAAGAAATGCAGTGTTAAATTTCACATTAAAATACGATTTCCCTGTATTTAACTTTCATCTTGCTGAATTTTTTGTAAATAATACAAAGAGTATACCTTTTCTTTAACTTATTATACCACACATTTTTATACTTTGTGTAATGTATTTATAACTGAAATATTAAAAGTGCACTAGATACTTGTGCTCGCCAAAATTTTATAAACTCAAAATTGGCTCCCTTTAAGTTAAAGTTGCACATAACTGCACTAAGGGAAGGAATGAATTTTATTTCTTTGTCTGTATTTGGTTTCATTTTCATATAAAAAGAGTTAAAAATAGGGTTATCTAATTTTGTTATCTAGGTAACAAAATTTAAACACACATTTTCAGTAAAAATTACAGAATAAAAGATTTTGTTTCCCTGAAGATGCAACACCTCCGTATTCCAGGTATGGTACAGACTGCATACTGTCAGAAAGAAATTCCTTTCTTAAACAGGGAATCCATATACTTTAATCTGTTTTTACACAAGTACTGTTTATGACTAATGGTCCAGGAGTAAAATACTTTATAGTTAATCCATCTAAATTTTTATTATTTCCGGTCATCTGTATAGACTGTTTATTTATCACGACTAAACTACCAATCTGCATTCTAGATACCTCACATGATTCTTCAAGTCACGTTTCGTAGCCTATCATTTCTAATACAACAGGTACTTGCTGAGCGCAGACTTGTAAAGCGTGATTTCGCGTATAGCAGTACCTTACAGGATTCCATTTAATTTGTCCACTGCTAGAATTTCATTCATACGTGGTTCAACATTTATTTATCAACACCAGAAAGAATTTATCTGCTACTTTAAACAATTTCCATAGACTGAAAATGAAGTTAAAAAAAATCTTACAAATCTCAAATGCAAAGCATTCCGAAGAATTTTCACATATGGAAGATAAAGAAGTCAAACAATGAATCAGAAAATTACAAAAGAAGAATTGGGTGCTTATAAAACCCCTTGATAATAAAAGCGCTCATTACGAGAAACAGCTTTTAACTGAAGATTAGATGAAGGAATCGTTAAATAACAGAGAAGCAATGTCTGACCTTCTAGTGGAGATGGACACAAAAAAAAAAAAAAAAAAAAAAAAAAAAAAGGACACTTTAAAAGAGCTACTGGGAAATATGTGCTCTTTACAGCGACATGGTTACAGTTGCATCAGTCATTCTTATAAGCAAAAGACATCAGCTTTTTCAAAAAATAATTCTGTCATGTATTTGCCAAGAGAACGAAAACAAGTCCTAAAGAAACTTTCAGAGTGCTTTTCAAAACCAAGTTGAAAGTTAGTCTGCAGAATTTTACTTCGATAATAATAAAACATCTCTGATTTTATTTCAAAATGAATATTTATTTATCGATTTTAAAGAGATCTTCGCAAATTGGTTCATAAAACTTCACAATATGCCAAAATTGTTCAGATTAGGGACAAAATATAATAAAGTATGCTTAAAACAACTAAGAAAAAGCACATTTTGAGCATCCTTAACAGAAGACAATTTGGCTCCACTAACTTTCTTTACGAGTATACATTAAATTTTTATTTACATTTTTTTTTATTCAACACTTAACTTTCAATGGTTTTAAGAGAAACAGCAGTTGATAGAGAGACTCTAAATTCGGAAAAAACTGAAACAAAATTGGTTTATACCCAGGCAGTGCAATTACACTGGCCTGTTGGGAAGAGAAGACCCCGTTGGACATGGAAAATATTAGGCCACACAGAGAGGAAAATGTTTAGCCTCCTCCTCGTAATGCGAAAGGAGGCCACTTGGGAAAAAATTACATCACAGCAGTACTTTTGAAACCACTACGAAGCAACAGAACTCTAACAAATCTAAGACTTCTGATAATTATAGTGTGATTAACAGTTCAACCTCACTTCGAATATTACAATACAATATAGAGAAAGCACCAATTCATACACTTCAATATGAAATTCAAAACCTACGAAATTAATGAACAAATGCTACCCTAAACATTAAAACATAATGTGACACGTTCATGTAAAATAAATAACTAGTAAAGCTTCAATATAAAGCAACATGTGAAAAGGGATGGACAAATAATAACATTCAAGTATTTCTAGTGGAAATAAAGTTGATATAAAACAAGAATTACCAGCCACAGATGTCTTTTTGCTCTGCATTATTCATCCGTTCTTTTTCTTTCACGATATCATGTTCTGCATTCCAAGAGTGCACAAAAATGATCACAAATTACACTAGAAGGGGCCAAAAGGGGAAAAAAGGAATCATTAGATTTTAACTACTTTGATATTAAAGAATAATTATACACAAAGAGAAATATCTAATATTGTTTCTTAATATATAAAACTTCAAGAGTGCCTTCTTTGTTTTAAACTCCACCAATGTGCTACATTGTTACTAAAAGCATGACTGCAATGCAGGTACTCTCATCCATGAGAGAGGACAGCTTAGTCCGATATACCAGAAATTATCTTGAAATATTACCAGGTGACTTTAATGTCATTATAGAAATATTTCACTCAAGGAAAGAACATATTGTATAGCTGCCCGGGTTCGAGCCCAGCTTTAATATAGCAAGCTAAAACACATCAAATGCCATTTAATGATACAGCATTTTGAAATGTTACAAAAAATTTAAATGCAATTTCGTGGAAGAGCTATTGCAATTACCTACATACTAAAATTTTGACCAAAAATTCAAGAAAACTAAGATACTCCTTTTTCTTTCGAAGGAATCAAAGTCATATACTAATGTAGGGATGCTCAACCTATTGTACTATGAAACCTACACATAGGAATGAAATTTTGTCAGCTATGTGAGATGTCCAATACCGAGAAATTCCGTAAATTGGAGAATAGAACCTGCGTCTGAAAACAGACGAAAGGTAGAACATTATTCAAATACTTTACCTTTAGCCTTGAAGCAGGTGTTCTATATTAAACTGTGTTAATTCACATACAGAATTAGTAATATAATGGCTCAAAATATTTTAAGAACCAAACACGCATTAAATAAACATTAAAAAATCTATATACATTTATTAGTGTTACGAGGGTTTATTCTGAAATATTATCAGGTCACTTTCAAAGAAATGATAGAACTTTTCACTCAGGGAAGGGACATTTTGTCTGGCTGCCCAGGTTCCATCCCAGCTTCTGTTACAAAAGTTTCATAGAAGAATTTTAAAAATCCAGAAACAAAACTTATGAAAAAATTATTGAATATACCTGGTTCTATGATTTAGCCATTCTTACAGACATAGTAACTAAATCTTAAATTTGAGGGAGGAGGCGAGAGAACTAAACTAGAGTCTTTGAATTAAAGGGTATTATAAATTCATTTTAAATCAAAATTAATTTTCTGAAAATATTACACAAATATGAGGAATATACATTTTTACCATAATGTAATGTACGTTTTGCCCCTTTGAAAATCTGGAGAACTAAGGGGTGAAATAGAAGAAAACTGAAAGAATCATTTGGAAAATCTCATCGAGCTTAAATTAGTTTCTAAATTAGATGTTTTTAGTGTATTTAAAATTAGGCTAACTACTTCATTCACTTCAAACCCATTACATAATACTAGTATTTAAGAAAAATGGTAAAAGATTGCAAATATGTTAAATAACAATTCTATTGATCAAGAAATGGAAATAACTGATTTTCATCCTAATTAAGATCAAGAATATCACAAAAAGCCATTTGAATAGTCCTAGAACAGAAACATCATGAACAGTTAAACTTTTAAAAAGATAAATTCCCGCTTCCAATCTACTTAAAAATGTGAAAGAGGATTTTCAACAATGAACTTGTTAAAATCAATGTTTAGATACAGGATAACAAATCAACATCCCAACGACTGCAAGGATTTAGCCATAACATCGCATGTATCAGAGGCAAAAAAAAACTCGCAGAAGAAATGCAGTGTTAAATTTCACATTAAAATACGATTTCCCTGTATTTAACTTTCATCTTGCTGAATTTTTTGTAAATAATACAAAGAGTATACCTTTTCTTTAACTTATTATACCACACATTTTTATACTTTGTGTAATGTATTTATAACTGAAAAAATCCAGAAACAAAACTTATGAAGAAATTATTGAACATACCTGGTTCTATGATTTAGCCATTCTTACAGACATAGTAACTAAATCTTAAATTTGAGGGAGGGGGCGAGAGAACTAAACTAGAGTCTTTGAATTAAAGGGTATTATAAATTCATTTTAAATCAAAATTAATTTTGTGAAAATATTACACAAATATGAGGAATATACATTTTTACCATAATGTAATGTACGTTTTGCCCCATTGAAAATCTGGAGAACTAAGGGATGAAATATAAGAAAACTGAAAGAATCATTTGGAAACTCTCATCGAGCTTAAATTAGTTTCTCAATTAGATGTGTTTAGTGTATTTAAAATTAGGCTAACTACTTCATTCACTTCAAACCCATTACATAATACTAGTATTTAAGAAAAATGGTAAAAGATTGCAAATATGTTAAATAACAATTCTATTGATCAAGAAATGGAAATAACTGATTTTCGTCCTAATTAAGATCAAGAATATCACAAAAAGCCAATTGAATAGTCCTAGAACAGAAACATCATGAACAGTTAAACTTTTAAAAAGATCAATTCCTGCTTCCAATCTGCTTAAAAATGTGAAAGAGGATTTTCAACAATGAACTTGTTAAAATCAATGTTTAGATACGGGATAACAAATCAACATCCCAACGACTGCAAGGATTTAGCCATAACATCGCATGTATCAGAGGCAAAAAAAAAAAAAAACTCGCAGAAGAAATGCAGTGTTAAATTTCACATTAAAATACGATTTCCCTGTATTTAACTTTCATCTTGCTGAATTTTTTGTAAATAATGCAAAGAGTATACCTTTTCTTTAACTTATTATACCACACATTTTTATACTTTGTGTAATGTATTTATAACTGAAATATTAAAAGTGCACTAGATACTTGTGCTCGCCAAAATTTTATAAACTCAAAATTGGCTCCCTTTAAGTTAAAGTTGCACATAACTGCACTAAGGGAAGGAATGCAATTTTATTTCTTTGTCTGTATTTGGTTTCATTTTCATATAAAAAGAGTTAAAAATAGGGTTATCTAATTTTGTTATCTAGGTAACAAAATTTAAACACACATTTTCAGTAAAAATTACAGAATAAAAGATTTTGTTTCCCTGAAGATGCAACACCTCCGTATTCCAGGTATGGTACAGACTGCATACTGTCAGAAAGAAATTCCTTTCTTAAACAGGGAATCCATATACTTTAATCTGTTTTTACACAAGTACTGTTTATGACTAATGGTCCAGGAGTAAAATACTTTATAGTTAATCCATCTAAATTTTTATTATTTCCGGTCATCTGTATAGACTGTTTATTTATCACGACTAAACTACCAATCTGCATTCTAGATACCTCACATGATTCTTCAAGTCACGTTTCGTAGCCTATCATTTCTAATACAACAGGTACTTGCTGAGCGCAGACTTGTAAAGCGTGATTTCGCGTATAGCAGTACCTTACAGGATTCCATTTAATTTGTCCACTGCTAGAATTTCATTCATACGTGGTTCAACATTTATTTATCAACACCAGAAAGAATTTATCTGCTACTTTAAACAATTTCCATAGACTGAAAATGAAGTTAAAAAAAATCTTACAAATCTCAAATGCAAAGCATTCCGAAGAATTTTCACATATGGAAGATAAAGAAGTCAAACAATGAATCAGAAAATTACAAAAGAAGAATTGGGTGCTTATAAAACCCCTTGATAATAAAAGCGCTCATTACGAGAAACAGCTTTTAACTGAAGATTAGATGAAGGAATCGTTAAATAACAGAGAAGCAATGTCTGACCTTCTAGTGGAGATGGACACAAAAAAAAAAAAAAAAAAAAAAAAAAAAAAGGACACTTTAAAAGAGCTACTGGGAAATATGTGCTCTTTACAGCGACATGGTTACAGCTGCATCAGTCATTCTTATAAGCAAAAGACATCAGCTTTTTCAAAAAATAATTCTGTCATGTATTTGCCAAGAGAACGAAAACAAGTCCTAAAGAAACTTTCAGAGTGCTTTTCAAAACCAAGTTGAAAGTTAGTCTGCAGAATTTTACTTCGATAATAATAAAACATCTCTGATTTTATTTCAAAATGAATATTTATTTATCGATTTTAAAGAGATCTTCGCAAATTGGTTCATAAAACTTCACAATATGCCAAAATTGTTCAGATTAGGGACAAAATATAATAAAGTATGCTTAAAACAACTAAGAAAAAGCACATTTTGAGCATCCTTAACAGAAGACAATTTGGCTCCACTAACTTTCTTTACGAGTATACATTAAATTTTTATTTACATTTTTTTTTATTCAACACTTAACTTTCAATGGTTTTAAGAGAAACAGCAGTTGATAGAGAGACTCTAAATTCGGAAAAAACTGAAACAAAATTGGTTTATACCCAGGCAGTGCAATTACACTGGCCTGTTGGGAAGAGAAGACCCCGTTGGACATGGAAAATATTAGGCCACACAGAGAGGAAAATGTTTAGCCTCCTCCTCGTAATGCGAAAGGAGGCCACTTGGGAAAAAATTACATCACAGCAGTACTTTTGAAACCACTACGAAGCAACAGAACTCTAACAAATCTAAGACTTCTGATAATTATAGTGTGATTAACAGTTCAACCTCACTTCGAATATTACAATACAATATAGAGAAAGCACCAATTCATACACTTCAATATGAAATTCAAAACCTACGAAATTAATGAACAAATGCTACCCTAAACATTAAAACATAATGTGACACGTTCATGTAAAATAAATAACTAGTAAAGCTTCAATATAAAGCAACATGTGAAAAGGGATGGACAAATAATAACATTCAAGTATTTCTAGTGGAAATAAAGTTGATATAAAACAAGAATTACCAGCCACAGCTGTCTTTTTGCTCTGCATTATTCATCCGTTCTTTTTCTTTCACGATATCATGTTCTGCATTCCAAGAGTGCACAAAAATGATCACAAATTACACTAGAAGGGGCCAAAAGGGGAAAAAAGGAATCATTAGATTTTAACTACTTTGATATTAAAGAATAATTATACAGAAAGAGAAATATCTAATATTGTTTCTTAATATATAAAACTTCAAGAGTGCCTTCTTTGTTTTAAACTCCACCAATGTGCTACATTGTTACTAAAAGCATGACTGCAATGCAGGTACTCTCATCCATGAGAGAGGACAGCTTAGTCCGATATACCAGAAATTATCTTGAAATATTACCAGGTGACTTTAATGTCATTATAGAAATATTTCACTCAGGGAAAGAACATATTGTATAGCTGCCCGGGTTCGAGCCCAGCTTTAATATAGCAAGCTAAAACACATCAAATGCCATTTAATGATACAGCATTTTGAAATGTTACAAAAAATTTAAATGCAATTTCGTGGAAGAGCTATTGCAATTACCTACATACTAAAATTTTGACCAAAAATTCAAGAAAACTAAGATACTCCTTTTTCTTTCGAAGGAATCAAAGTCATATACTAATGTAGGGATGCTCAACCTATTGTACTATGAAACCTACACATAGGAATGAAATTTTGTCAGCTATGTGAGATGTCCAATACCGAGAAATTCCGTAAATTGGAGAATAGAACCTGCGTCTGAAAACAGACGAAAGGTAGAACATTATTCAAATACTTTACCTTTAGCCTTGAAGCAGGTGTTCTATATTAAACTGTGTTAATTCACATACAGAATTAGTAATATAATAGCTCAAAATATTTTAAGAACCAAACACGCATTAAATAAACATTAAAAAATCTATATACATTTATTAGTGTTACGAGGGTTTATTCTGAAATATTATCAGGTCACTTTCAAAGAAATGATAGAACTTTTCACTCAGGGAAGGGACATTTTGTCTGGCTGCCCGGGTTCCATCCCATCTTCTGTTACAAAAGTTTCATAGAAGAATTTTAAAAATCCAGAAACAAAACTTATGAAAAAATTATTGAATATACCTGGTTCTATGATTTAGCCATTCTTACAGACATAGTAACTAAATCTTAAATTTGAGGGAGGAGGCGAGAGAACTAAACTAGAGTCTTTGAATTAAAGGGTATTATAAATTCATTTTAAATCAAAATTAATTTTCTGAAAATATTACACAAATATGAGGAATATACATTTTTACCATAATGTAATGTACGTTTTGCCCCTTTGAAAATCTGGAGAACTAAGGGGTGAAATATAAGAAAACTGAAAGAATCATTTGGAAAATCTCATCGAGCTTAAATTAGTTTCTAAATTAGATGTTTTTAGTGTATTTAAAATTAGGCTAACTACTTCATTCACTTCAAACCCATTACATAATACTAGTATTTAAGAAAAATGGTAAAAGATTGCAAATATGTTAAATAACAATTCTATTGATCAAGAAATGGAAATAACTGATTTTCATCCTAATTAAGATCAAGAATATCACAAAAAGCCATTTGAATAGTCCTAGAACAGAAACATCATGAACAGTTAAACTTTTAAAAAGATAAATTCCCGCTTCCAATCTACTTAAAAATGTGAAAGAGGATTTTCAACAATGAACTTGTTAAAATCAATGTTTAGATACAGGATAACAAATCAACATCCCAACGACTGCAAGGATTTAGCCATAACATCGCATGTATCAGAGGCAAAAAAAAACTCGCAGAAGAAATGCAGTGTTAAATTTCACATTAAAATACGATTTCCCTGTATTTAACTTTCATCTTGCTGAATTTTTTGTAAATAATACAAAGAGTATACCTTTTCTTTAACTTATTATACCACACATTTTTATACTTTGTGTAATGTATTTATAACTGAAATATTAAAAGTGCACTAGATACTTGTGCTCGCCAAAATTTTATAAACTCAAAATTGGCTCCCTTTAAGTTAAAGTTGCACATAACTGCACTAAGGGAAGGAATGAATTTTATTTCTTTGTCTGTATTTGGTTTCATTTTCATATAAAAAGAGTTAAAAATAGGGTTATCTAATTTTGTTATCTAGGTAACAAAATTTAAACACACATTTTCAGTAAAAATTACAGAATAAAAGATTTTGTTTCCCTGAAGATGCAACACCTCCGTATTCCAGGTATGGTACAGACTGCATACTGTCAGAAAGAAATTCCTTTCTTAAACAGGGAATCCATATACTTTAATCTGTTTTTACACAAGTACTGTTTATGACTAATGGTCCAGGAGTAAAATACTTTATAGTTAATCCATCTAAATTTTTATTATTTCCGGTCATCTGTATAGACTGTTTATTTATCACGACTAAACTACCAATCTGCATTCTAGATACCTCACATGATTCTTCAAGTCACGTTTCGTAGCCTATCATTTCTAATACAACAGGTACTTGCTGAGCGCAGACTTGTAAAGCGTGATTTCGCGTATAGCAGTACCTTACAGGATTCCATTTAATTTGTCCACTGCTAGAATTTCATTCATACGTGGTTCAACATTTATTTATCAACACCAGAAAGAATTTATCTGCTACTTTAAACAATTTCCATAGACTGAAAATGAAGTTAAAAAAAATCTTACAAATCTCAAATGCAAAGCATTCCGAAGAATTTTCACATATGGAAGATAAAGAAGTCAAACAATGAATCAGAAAATTACAAAAGAAGAATTGGGTGCTTATAAAACCCCTTGATAATAAAAGCGCTCATTACGAGAAACAGCTTTTAACTGAAGATTAGATGAAGGAATCGTTAAATAACAGAGAAGCAATGTCTGACCTTCTAGTGGAGATGGACACAAAAAAAAAAAAAAAAAAAAAAAAAAAGGACACTTTAAAAGAGCTACTGGGAAATATGTGCTCTTTACAGCGACATGGTTACAGTTGCATCAGTCATTCTTATAAGCAAAAGACATCAGCTTTTTCAAAAAATAATTCTGTCATGTATTTGCCAAGAGAACGAAAACAAGTCCTAAAGAAACTTTCAGAGTGCTTTTCAAAACCAAGTTGAAAGTTAGTCTGCAGAATTTTACTTCGATAATAATAAAACATCTCTGATTTTATTTCAAAATGAATATTTATTTATCGATTTTAAAGAGATCTTCGCAAATTGGTTCATAAAACTTCACAATATGCCAAAATTGTTCAGATTAGGGACAAAATATAATAAAGTATGCTTAAAACAACTAAGAAAAAGCACATTTTGAGCATCCTTAACAGAAGACAATTTGGCTCCACTAACTTTCTTTACGAGTATACATTAAATTTTTATTTACATTTTTTTTTATTCAACACTTAACTTTCAATGGTTTTAAGAGAAACAGCAGTTGATAGAGAGACTCTAAATTCGGAAAAAACTGAAACAAAATTGGTTTATACCCAGGCAGTGCAATTACACTGGCCTGTTGGGAAGAGAAGACCCCGTTGGACATGGAAAATATTAGGCCACACAGAGAGGAAAATGTTTAGCCTCCTCCTCGTAATGCGAAAGGAGGCCACTTGGGAAAAAATTACATCACAGCAGTACTTTTGAAACCACTACGAAGCAACAGAACTCTAACAAATCTAAGACTTCTGATAATTATAGTGTGATTAACAGTTCAACCTCACTTCGAATATTACAATACAATATAGAGAAAGCACCAATTCATACACTTCAATATGAAATTCAAAACCTACGAAATTAATGAACAAATGCTACCCTAAACATTAAAACATAATGTGACACGTTCATGTAAAATAAATAACTAGTAAAGCTTCAATATAAAGCAACATGTGAAAAGGGATGGACAAATAATAACATTCAAGTATTTCTAGTGGAAATAAAGTTGATATAAAACAAGAATTACCAGCCACAGATGTCTTTTTGCTCTGCATTATTCATCCGTTCTTTTTCTTTCACGATATCATGTTCTGCATTCCAAGAGTGCACAAAAATGATCACAAATTACACTAGAAGGGGCCAAAAGGGGAAAAAAGGAATCATTAGATTTTAACTACTTTGATATTAAAGAATAATTATACACAAAGAGAAATATCTAATATTGTTTCTTAATATATAAAACTTCAAGAGTGCCTTCTTTGTTTTAAACTCCACCAATGTGCTACATTGTTACTAAAAGCATGACTGCAATGCAGGTACTCTCATCCATGAGAGAGGACAGCTTAGTCCGATATACCAGAAATTATCTTGAAATATTACCAGGTGACTTTAATGTCATTATAGAAATATTTCACTCAAGGAAAGAACATATTGTATAGCTGCCCGGGTTCGAGCCAGCTTTAATATAGCAAGCTAAAACACATCAAATGCCATTTAATGATACAGCATTTTGAAATGTTACAAAAAATTTAAATGCAATTTCGTGGAAGAGCTATTGCAATTACCTACATACTAAAATTTTGACCAAAAATTCAAGAAAACTAAGATACTCCTTTTTCTTTCGAAGGAATCAAAGTCATATACTAATGTAGGGATGCTCAACCTATTGTACTATGAAACCTACACATAGGAATGAAATTTTGTCAGCTATGTGAGATGTCCAATACCGAGAAATTCCGTAAATTGGAGAATAGAACCTGCGTCTGAAAACAGACGAAAGGTAGAACATTATTCAAATACTTTACCTTTAGCCTTGAAGCAGGTGTTCTATATTAAACTGTGTTAATTCACATACAGAATTAGTAATATAATGGCTCAAAATATTTTAAGAACCAAACACGCATTAAATAAACATTAAAAAATCTATATACATTTATTAGTGTTACGAGGGTTTATTCTGAAATATTATCAGGTCACTTTCAAAGAAATGATAGAACTTTTCACTCAGGGAAGGGACATTTTGTCTGGCTGCCCAGGTTCCATCCCAGCTTCTGTTACAAAAGTTTCATAGAAGAATTTTAAAAATCCAGAAACAAAACTTATGAAAAAATT